>NC_135971.1:36737084-36759584 GCF_053455715.1 Rhinoraja longicauda | reverse complement strand
ACAATCTGTCACGCCACCCTGCATCCTCATAGCACCCTCCTCACAATTTACACTGACAACCCGCTTTGTGTCATCCACAAATGTGAGAGAGAGGGAGAGAGGGAGAGGGAGAGGCAGAGGGGGGGGGGAGAGGGGGAGAGGGTGAGAAGGGGAGAGACTGAGAGAGAGAGAGAAAGAGAGAGAGAGAGATGGATACAAGATACAAATATTTTATTAGTCAGGTATGTTAACACTCTCTACCAATGTGCCTTTCCACTAGTGTATTAAACAAAAGTTTTTAGAGTTTGTTTTAGAGATACAGCGTGGAAACAGGGCCTTTGCCCACCTAGTCCGCGCCGACCAGCGATCCCCGCATATTAACATTAACCGACACACTCTAGGGACAATATGAACATACACGAAGCCAATTAATTACATACCGGTTACATCTACAACTCCCTGCAATTTCTTGTGGTCTTGGACAGTGATGTTCCCAAACCAACCCGTGGTCCAACCAGGCACACATTTTGCATCTGCGGAAGGTTGTAAGAGTCACTGAAAAAATACCGATATCCTCAGTCTTCGAAGGACGTAGAGGCATTGGTGTGCCTTCTCGGCAATCACACAATGTGGTTGGTCCACGACAGATCATTCGTAACATTAATGCTAATGGAATGGAGACTCGCAACGATTTACGTTCTGCACCGTTGAAGATAACAGGGCATGCACTTCCCGGAGTCAATAACTGGCTGCCACGTCTTGCTGCCATTGACATTTACACCGATGAGCCAAAACTTTATGACCACCTGCCTAATATGCTGTTGGTCCTCCGTGAGCCGCCAAAACAGCGCCGACCCGCCGAGGCATGGACTCTGCAAGTCCCCTGAAGGTGTCCTGTGGTATCTGGCACCAAACCCTTAGCACCAGATCCTTCAAGTCCTCGAATATGCGAGGTGGAACCGCCGTGGATCGGACTTTTCAATCCAGCACATCCCACATCTGCTCAATCGGTTTGAGATCTGGAGAATTTGGAGGCCAGGGCAACACCGTGAACACTTCATCATCGGTCCAGGCGACCTTCTTCCACTGCTTCAAGGTCCAGTTCCGACGCTCGCGTGCCCAATGTAGGCGATTTCGACGGTGGACAGGGGTCATCATGGGCACTCTGACCGGGCTGCGGCTGAGCAGCAGGGTGCGATGCACTGTGTATTGTGACACGTTCCTCCCGTGATCACCATTAACATGTTCTGTGATTTGTGCCACAGTTGACCTGTCGGTTCGGACTTAACGGGATCGCCTTCGTTACCCTCGCGCATCGATGAGCATTGGGCGCCCAACACCCTGTCGCCGGTTTTGTGGCTTGTCCCTCCTCGGACCACTATCGAAACATACTCAGCACTGCTGACCGGGAGCACCCGACAAGCGTTGTCGTTTTAAAGATGCTCTGACACAGTCCTCTGGCCATAACAATTTGGCCCTTGTCAATAGACAATAGACAATAGGTGCAGGAGGAGGCCATTCGGCCCTTCGAGCCAGCACCGCCATTCAATGTGATCATGGCTGATCATTCTCAATCAGTTCCCCGTTCCTGCCTTCTCCCCATACCCCCGTGACTCCGCTATCCTTAAGAACTCTATCTAGCTCTCTCTTTAATGCATTCGGAGAATTGGCCTCCACTGCCTTCTCAGGCAGATGATTCCACAGATTCACAACTCTCTGACTGAAAATGTTTTTCCTCATGTCCGTTCTAAATGGCCTACCGCTTATTCTTAAACTGTGGTCCCTGGTTCTAGACTCCCCCAACATTGGGAACATGTTTCCTGCCTCTAACGAGTCCAACCCCTTAATAATCTTATACGTTTCGATAAGATCCCCTCTCATCCTTCTAAATTCCAGTGTATACAAGTCAAATTCCAGTGTATACCAGTCAAAGTCGCTCAGGTTTCTACTCCTACCCATTTCTCCTGCATCCAACACATCAACTTCAAGAACTGACTGTTCACTTGCTGCCTAATATGCCCCACCCGTTGACAGGTCCCATTGCAACAAGATAATCAACGTTATTCGATGTAGATGGGTTGCTTGTAGGTTTGTAGACAAAACAACGATTACTGATAGTGCGGACAATGGTGTAGGGTGTCAAGCTACACAGTGAGATATCGGTCAGCTGCAGAATGGACGTAGAAATGGTAGATGGGTTTTCATGACAACAATAGTGAGTTGGTGCACTTTGAGATGTTAATGTTAAAGGCATGTGTAAGGTTGACGTCAATATCCTTAACAGCACTGATGTGCAGAGTGGTATTGGGCTCTACATCTAGAACTCACTGTAAGTGGCGACACAAGTCAATGGAGGGGTAAATAAGGCGTCTCGTGCTGTTGCTTTCATTGGTCGGGCTTTGAACATATGGGTCACTAACTCATGATATATCTCTATAACACTTTATGTTGGGCGTATTTGGAGTATTGTGTGCAGTTCTCATCGTCCCATTGGAGCGAGTATGACTGGGATATGTGGAAGGGTTAGTGCAGAAGATGCTTTGCAGAATTTTACATGGAACGTATTAGCTCCAAACAAAGGCTGGACAATCTTTGATTGCTTTCCCTAGAACGCCGAAGGTTGAAGGGAAACCTGGTACAAAATCTGTAAAATTATGATGCGGATAGATGGGAAAGGCAGCAAGTTTTTTTTTCACGGCTAGACGGAATATATTTAATGTATAAAGGTGATACGCGGACCACATATTTTACACAGGGTGCGCCCGGCGCCTTGTGGTGAAAGCAGATGTGAGAGTGTCGTTTGAGAGGCTTTCAGATAGCCACATTGATTAATTCCCGGAATGGCGGGACTGTCGTATGTTGAAAGGCTGGAGTCACTAGGTTAATTCCCGGAATGGCGGGACTGTCGTATGTTGAAAGGCTGGAGCGATTGGGCTTGTATACACTGGAATTTAGAAGGATGAGGGGGGATCTTATTGAAACATATAAGATAATTAGGGGATTGGAAACATTAGAGGCAGATAACATGTTCCCAATGTTGGGGGAGTCCAGAACAAGGGGCCACAGTTTAAGAATAAGGGGTAGGCCATTTAGAACGGAGATGAGGAAGAACTTTTTCAGTCAGAGGGTGGTGAAGGTGTGGAATTCTCTGCCTCAGAAGGCAGTGGAGGCCAGTTCGTTGGATGCTTTCAAGAGAGAGCTGGATAGAGCTCTTAAGGATAGCGGAGTGAGGGGGTATGGGGAGAAGGCAGGAAGGGGGTACTGATTGAGAGTGATCAGCCATGATCGCATTGAATGGCGGTGCTGGCTCGAAGGGCTGAATGGCCTACTCCTGCACCTATTGTCTATTGTCTATTGTCTATTGTCTATTGATATGCATGGATAATATAACATTTCTTCAGGAAACGTAGAATGCAAATAGACTAAGCAAGATATTTTATGACTTATATTTCTCTCTGTTTTCTACAATATAATATTATAATATATATTTTATATAATTGATTTGCTGATAGTTGTTACGCAGTTCTCTAATTAGCAGTAGCCCCATGATCTGACAAACTTTGTTTGTTTCAATGACTGACACTAATCCCAATGGTTTTCTCTTGATTTGTCGTCATATGATTTCTCTGGAGAATCCGTAACTACCTTTAAAAGCAGACGACATTTCATACCACTGACAGGAGAGCTCGCTTCACTCCGATCATGGAATTGCCGGTAATCATCCAGGTCGAAAATATTTACCATCCTATCGTTGCGATCATTGGTGTTCCTGGTGAGCTCGCTGCTATTTTCTGCCGATATTTTGCCGCCTAGCCTTTACTGTTAAAAATCTTTAACAGTGTGCGATTACCTCTTCCTTGGTGTTCTCATGTCAATTAGTGACATCGAAAATTAATTTACCCATTCCAATCCATTGTCGATTTATTCAATGGCATTTAGAAAGACGGGGATGACGACACCCAAACGTTCATTAGTTTAAAATGGCGTAGTGTTTAGTATAGATACTGCAAACCGAAATACCTGTTCAGGTGCTATACCTCTTTATTTAGTTTAGTGATAATGCATGGAAATAGACCATTTGGCGGATGGAGTCCACACTGTTCTCCCGTTCACGCGAGTTCCATGTTATCCCACTTTCTCATTTAATCCCTCCAACACTATGGGCAATTCTACTGAGCCCAATAAACCTACACATACAAAAGTCTTTGGGATGTGGGGGAAAACCGAACCAGGCGGGAAACCAGGCGGGAAACCAGGCGGTCACTGACAGAACGTCAGAATACGATCCAGCGGATTGTTCAATGGTGGTGTCCTGTGTTTTATGTTCTAGCTCTTGACCGGAAATTGCTTTCGCCATGTTGCTAGGGAAGACTAATTAATCTGACGATTCTCAATAATTTAGTGGCGAGTCCTATGATGGAAAAGCGAATGTAGCCACGCGTTAGTGCGGTTATATTAGCTTGATTTCGACAGTCATTATGTAGCGGAGACAGCAGAAGCAAGAAAAGACTGATATTAAAATGTTATCTTCCAAGGAGAAACAAAAGCGCTCCTGCCGCTGCTCATCTACAGCTGGGCCTCGTATACGCCGGTCGCCAGTAACGATTTCAAGAAAACTAGGATTGTATTTATCTTACATCAGCAAATCGAAAGGAACTGACAACGACTGAGGCGAACGCTGCCCCGACAATGTAGAGGGCGGCTATTCCGTCCACCTAGTCTATGTCGCTTCAAAACGCAATTTGATTTACCCGCTTTGCTTTTGACACGGTCTTTACAAATACCCCGCAAACTTTGCCAGAAAGTGATACGCCAGGGCCCATGAACGAGGGGAAATAATTTCCGAACCTCAAGAATTTCGCCCGTAGAGTGGATCCGGAGCACCACGCTGCACAGTAGCGCAGCTGGTGAACCTACTATCTCACAGCGCCTGAGACCCGGGTTTGACCCTGTCTTCGAGAGCGGGCTGTTTGAGGTGCGCACCTGTAAATTGTCCCTTGTGTGTAGGGAGTGGATTCGAAGGTGCTATAACATGGAACACGTGCCAAAGGATGCTGCGCGCCGACTCCGTGGGCAGCAAGTCGTTTGTTTGTTGCATTAATGAATCGCCCAGCGGGAGCCCGGGCGGTCAAAGGGGGAACTGCAATCTCCAGGCAGACCAGAGCATGTCAGTAGCCCGCTTCGAAGCAGGGTCGCCAGAGCTGCCAAGCACCAGTGCCACTTTTGTCCGTTTTCATTGAAGAAAGGCGAGATAAAATCCCATCGTATTACGAACCCTGAGCGGTAGGAATTGAAGGTTAATATTGGAATATTTGTATCCATATGCGTTTCGCCAAAACTGCAACGGATACTGATGAATTGAAGGCTGGTCTCGCCGCTTAACGTAGATATCTATGTAGCTAATCTCGATCCGAATTGCATCTCTATCCAATACATTTTGAACTAGAATAATCACATAACGCTATTTGTTATAAAGCTGATGCTTCCTTCTGCATGCAGAAAGTGTGGCGCTGGAGTGTGATAAGCAAACCAGCCGCTAATATATAAGGTCCACATACGTCTCCGATAAAGTGAATGGAGTGTAATTGATCTAAGTCGACTATACCCGTCAAACGTTTTTTAAACAAGCTGTGCTCAGGACGCAGTGAGTTTTTCAATCCCGCCATGTCATTGGCGCAGGATTTTGTTCAGTGCTGGTTGGCGAATGGTATCTCTGAAGATATTATTTTCTGAATAAGGGCTGTGTGGGCCAAATGAAGAATTGGGGCAAGAGACACAGTCAAATAATCCCCCGTTTCATACTCAGAAATGTCAAACTAACTTACTCCTGGAAAAATGAAAGTTGGTAACTTTAATTTCGTCTTTTCTGCAGCAAACCTGCTGGCAATCGTTATTCTGTCCCGGGGGAAGTGTGGTCTCTCTAAATGTATCACACGCTATCTGGTATCCATGGCCGTAGCTGATTTAATGTTTCTGATCTTCAAGGTAATTGTCTTCGAAATGAATGATGAATATTTTCTGTATTCATTTCTGAGTTTAACTTCCATTTGTAGGGTTAATTTGTTATTTAATTTTATTTCTTTGGATTGCTCAGTCTGGCTAACAGTGACTTTTACTTTCGATCGATATATCACTATTTGTCATCAGAAGTTACGAGTAAAATATTGCACTGAGAAAACTGCGGCTTTCGTGATAGCAGTGACGTGTATCTTGAGTATTATTCAAAATATCCCAATATATTTTATCTACGTACCTCGAGAAATAATTGACAGCGTAGAATGGTTCTGTGGTTTAAGTTCAAATTTCCACACCTTACCGGTATGGGCAGTACTTGTGTGGGTTGAAATCATTTTAACCCCATTTGTACCCATATTGTTGATCATGCTCCTCAATGTCCTCACAATCAGACACATTATACACGCCAACAGAGTGCGCAGCGGTCTTCGAGGGAAAACGAAGGACGAGAGCGGCGCAGATCAAGAGGTAGAGAATCGAAGGAAGTCCATCATTCTATTGCTGGCCATATCTGGTAGCTTCATCCTTCTGTGGATGGTAAATTTTGTGTGTTTCGTGAGTGTATACTTCCTAGATGTTCAACTTTTAGCAACAGATTACAACGACCCATTTACCATTGCAGAAGAGTGCGGATATATGCTGCGGTGTTTGAGTGCATGCACCAACACGTTTATTTATGGAGTGTCCCAGAAAAAATTCAGGGAGGAATTTAAAAACGTGATTAAAGGCCCATTCGTTTTGATTTCCAATTTAATAAAGTGCTTTTAATGTCCCGTTGCAGCTAAAAATGTATTTTCATGTGTCGTTGTCTTCTTTGTTACATTATTGCATCTTACTTTCCGAGATACTGTTCAGAACATTTGACAATAGACAATAGACAATAGGTGCAAGAGGAGGCCATTCGGCCCTTCGAGCCAGCACCGCCATTCAATGTGATCGTGGCTGATCATTCTCAATCAGTACCCCGTTCCTGCATTCTCCCCATACTCGCTGACTCCGCTATCCTTAAGAGCTCTATCTAGCTCGCTCTTGAATGCATTCAGAGAATTGGCCTCCACTGCCTTCTGAGGCAGAGAATTCCACAGATTCACAACTCTCTGACTGAAAACGTTTTTCCTCATCTCAGTTCTAAATGGCCTACCCCTTATTCTTAAACTGTGCCCCTTGTTCTGGAATCCCCCAACATTGGGAACATGTTTCCTGCCTCTAACGTGTCCAACCCCATAATAATCTTATACGTTTCGATAAGATCTCCTCTCATCCTTCTAAATTCCAGTGTATACAAGCCTAGTCGCTCCAGTCTTTTAACATATGACAGTCCCGCCATTCCGGGAATTAACCTAGTAAACCTACGCTGCACTCCCTCAATAGCAAGAATATCCTTCCTCAAATTTGTAAACCAAAAATGCACACAGTACTCCAGGAGCGGTCTCACTAGGGCCCTGTACAACTGCAGAAGGACCTCTTTGCTCCTATACTCAACTGCTCTTGTTATGAAGGCCAACATTCCATTGGCTTTCTTCACTGCCTGCTGTACCTGCATGTTTCCTTCCAGTGACTGATGCACTAGGACACTCATATCTCGTTGTACGTCCCCTGTTCCTAACTTGACACCATTCAGATAATACTCTGCCTTCCTATTCTTACCACCAAAGTGGATAACCTCACACTTATCCACATTAAACTGCATCTGCCATGCATTCGTCCACTCACACAACCTGTTCAAGTCACCCTGCAACCTCGTAGCATCTTCCTCACAGTTCACACTACCACCCAGCTTTGTATCATCTGCAAATTTGCTAATGGTACTGTTAATCCCTTCATCCAAGTCATTAATGTATATTGTAAATAGCTGCGTTCCCAGCACCGTGCCGTGCGGTACCCCACTAGTTACTGCCTGCCATTCTGAAAGGGACCCATTTATCCCCACTCTTTGCTTTCTGTCTGTCAACCAATTTTCTATCCATGTCAGTACCCTACCTCCAATACCATGTGCTCCAATTTTGCCCACTAGTCTCCTATGTGGAACCTTGTCAAAGGCTTTCTGAAAGTCAAGGTACACCACATCCACCGGCTCTCCCCTGTCAATTTTCTTAGTTACATCCTCAATGAATTCCAGAAGATTAGTCAAGCATGATTTCCCCTTCGTAAATCCATGCTGACTCGGAATAATCCTATTACTACTATCCAAATGCTCCGCAATTTCGTCTTTTATAATTGACTCCAGCATCTTCCCCACCACTGACGTCAGACTAACTGGTCTATAATTTCCCGTTTTCTCTCTCCCTCCTTTCTTAAAAAGTGGGACAACATTAGCTACCCTCCAATCTACAGGAACTGATCCTGAATCTATAGAACATTGGAAAATGATCACCAATGCGTCCACAATTTCTAGTGCCACCTCTTTAGGTACTCTGGGATGCAGACCATCAGGCCTTGGGATTTATCAGCCTTCAGTCCCATCAGTCTACCCAACACCATTTCCTGTCTAATGTGGATTTCCTTCAGTTCCTCCCTAGGATCTCTGGCCACTAGAACATCTTGGAGGTTGCTTGTATCTTAGTGAAGACAGATCCAAAGTACCGGTTCAACTCGTCTGCCATTTCCTTGTTCCCCATAATAAATCCCCCCGCTTCTGTCTTCAAGGGACCCACATTTTCCTTGACTATTTTTTCCTCTTTACATACCTAACAAAACTTTTGCTATCCTCCTTTATATTATTGGCTAGTTTACACTCGTACCTCATCTTTTCTCCCCATATTGCCTTCTTAGTCATCTTCTGTTGCTCTTTAAAAGACTCCCAATCCTCTGGCTTCCCACTCTTCTTTGGATCTATTGCGACTGTCAGGCTAATCCATGCAGTCCGTTCCGCCTCCGCACGTCCATGCAATGTTGCCCCTTTCGTGGCTCCGAAATGCCCATTAATTCTCAAAAATTTCTGTCTTTGGGAAGTGGGAGGTAACGAGTCCCCGAGAGAAATCGCCACCAGGCAGGGAGAACATGCGAAAACTATAAAGCATCAGAGGACAGGAACGCGAGTCTGCAGGTGAATAATCTGGTAGATAAGGCGCTCATTGCACAATTATGGCATTGCAATGCTTTGTTTGCAGAGACGAGCAATGATGAGAATAATTATCTTGCTAGATTAGTTATAAAACTGCTTCCTAAATCATGAACTAGTTTATATCTATTCGATAACTATCCTCATAATTGCTGTAGAAGATAGTCATAGAGCGTTGCAGTCAATTGAAGGGTCACACGGCATATCTGGAGGAATAGGATGGGTGACGCTTCGGGTCGGAACCCTTCTTAAATTGCTATATTTGAAATTTGCAGTTCACACGCAGGGTTAATTGTGCACCGACCGCCTTTTCAGCTGAACGACGGACTTTAACACAAGGGCCTGCAGATGCCGGTTTACCAGAAAAAGCCACAATGTGGTGGAGAAATTCAGCGGGTCGGGCAGCATCCCGGGGACAATAGATATATGACCTGTCGGGTCGGGCAGCATCCCCGGGGACAATAGATATATGACCTGTCGGGTCGGGCAGCATTCCTGGGGACAATAGATATATGACCTGTCGGGTCGGGTTCCTTCGTAAGACACACTAAAATATTGGACAGATCTGGTCAACATGATACGGAAAGTATTTGGTTTTGGCAGATTTTCAACGAGGGAGATTTCATCAATCGCTATATTTAATTACAGACTGAATAGATTGATCACACAAAGCCAATTTCCAACTGACTAAATTCAAGGCGAAATTGGGGGACATCGTGGCGCAACTGGTAGAGCAGTTGCCACAGAGCGCCAGAAACCCGCGATCGATTCTGACTTCGAATGTTAGCTGAATGCAGTTTTCATGCTGTCTCGGTGACTCCGTGCGTTTGCATCGGGTGTTCCGGTTTCATATCATATCATATCATATATATACAGCCGGAAACAGGCCTTTTCGGCCCTCCAAGTCCGTGCCGCCCAGCAATCCCCGCACATTAACACTATCCTACACCCACTAGGGACAATCTTTACATTTACCCAGACAATTAACCTACATACCTGTATGTCTTTGGAGTGTGGGAGGAAACCGAAGATCTCGGAGAAAACCCACGCAGGTCACGGGGAGAACGTACAAACTCCTTACAGTGCAGCACCCGTAGTCAGGATCGAACCTGAGTCTCCGGCGCTGCATTCGCTGTAAAGCAGCAACTCTACCGCTGCGCTACCGTGCCGAAAGATGTGTGGGTTTTTAGGGCATACGGTGTCTGCAAATTACCTGGAGAATGTGGGGAATGGACGAGAAAGAGGGATCATATATACCTAGTCTAACTGTGGTCCCATCCTCCACCCGCCACCACCTCCACAAGCACTCCCAGGTTGGACCGACCGACCTCCACTGCGCTCCCCCAACTCCGGCCGCTTCCAAGCTTGGTCTACTGATGGCAGAAAGGCAGATTATTATCTGAATGGTGTCAAGTTAGGAGGAGGGGGAGTTCAACGAGATCTGGGTGTCCTAGTGCATCAGTCAATGAAAGGAAGCATGCAGGTACAGCAGGCAGTGAAGAAAGCCAATGGAATGTTGGCCTTCATAACAAGAGGAGTTGAGTATAGGAGCAAAGAGGTCCTTCTACAGTTGTACCGGGCCCTGGTGAGACCGCACCTGGAGTACTGTGTGCAGTTTTGGTCTCCAAATTTGAGGAAGGATATTCTTGCTATGGAGGGCGTGCAGCGTAGGTTCACTATGTTAATTCCCGGAATGGCGGGACTGTCGTATGTTGAAAGGCTGGAGCGATTGGGCTTGTACACACTGGAATTTAGAAGGATGAGGGGGGATCTTATTGAAACATATAAGATAATTAGGGGATTGGACACATTAGAGGCAGGAAACATGTTCCCAATGTTGGGGGAGTACAGAACAAGGGGCCACAGTTTAAGGATAAGGGGTAGGCCATTTAGAACGGAGATGAGGAAGAACTTTTTCAGTCAGAGAGTGGTGAAGGTGTGGAATTCTGTGCCTCAGAAGGCAGTGGAGGCCAGTTCGTTGGATGCTTTCAAGAGAGAGCTGGATAGAGCTCTTAAGGATAGCGGAGTGAGGGGGTATGGGGAGAAGGCAGGAACGGGGTACTGATTGAGAGTGATCAGCCATAATCGCATTGAATGGCGGTGCTGGCTCGAAGGGCTGAATGGCCTACTCCTGCACCTATTCTCTATTGTCTATTGTCTATTGTCTGATGCCAACGCACCTCGGGCCCACACAACGTTCTCCGCTGCATCGAGACCTTGCCTGCCCATGTCATCGCCAACACTCGAAGCATGCAACGTCACCTACCCACCCCGCATACACCCCACCTCACCGGTTAGCCCGTTCGTCCACTCACAAACTTACGCCACAGCATCCCTCGTTCCCTGTCTCCCATTCCGACCAGAGCCCCTCACCTTTGTCGTGTTTTCACCATACTCCTGCCCACCCTCCTTTGGATGCAGAATGGTCAGTGCACACAGAGGCCTCCTCCTTATGCACCAACACCCACACGTCAATAAGTTTCCGGCACGCCATTATGTTGAGCTTGTTTACCACCACCTCCGGGTGGTAAGGAATCTTCGCCTCGCAGTGACGACCCATTCTCCCGTCTCCAACATTCTTCGTGCGTTTGGTGTCCACCTACCGGCCTTTTAGACGCTCCTGATGTTTGATTTAATCTCCAACTGCCGGCAAGACATCAAGTGCCTTGAAGTATCTACTCCGCTCATTGGATTGCTAATGGAATTCCTCTGTTCGCCGCAGCTGCTCCCAAGATCAACTTTTCCACTCCAGTACTTATAAGATGTCCTTACACTTTAGTAAACGCGGTTTCCCCCTGGTGTCCCCTATCTTTGCCCGTTCCTAACCCGATTATCCTCTGTTTGCCGTATTCTTCTCTCGCTATCACCCCCCCCCCCTTCACAATCCCCCTCCCTTACCCCCTCCCCTACGGAACAAGAATAGACTTCTGGTAGTTCTCACCTTTAATCCCACCAGCCTCCGCACCAACAACCGACATTTCCGTCCCATTCAACGTGATCCCACTGCCAGTGACATCTTTCTATCTCAACCGCATTCCATCTTCCGCAAGTCCTTGGTTCACTCATCAGTTTCCACACAAATCATCTCTTCCCGTCTACTTTTCACTGCAACCACAGGATATATAACACTTTCCCTCTACCCCCTCCTTGAACTTCAGCCAGGGACCCTTCCAGGTGAGACAGATGTGCATGCTCAGTTCCGTTAACCACAACTATTGCATCTCGTGTTGCCGATGTGGCCTCTTGCACATCCGTGTCCTATTTTGTAAGCCAGCATCTGCAGTTCATTGTCTCTATTCTGTGAACGGACCTTCATTAGTTGACGTAGAATCAGTGTGACTTTGCTGTACATTTCAAACAATAATTCTGGGCTACATAGTTAAGGTATATTAATTTTGGGATAAATGCAGACACAGGAAATCTGAAAGCCCAATAAAACAAAAGGGAAACTCTGAGAGAGGATCTGATAAATGGTCTGAGACCGGACAGTTTAATCTCTTCTGCCGTTTCTGTCTGACGCATCAGCGTTTCTTTATTTTCTCCCTGTATTTATAAATAAAATCCAATTTCTTGAAATACTAATATTGCACCCTATTTTTCAGTAACAGTCTAAAGAAGTGTAGATGTATAAAAATATATTTAAAATAGATATGTCTGAATGGTATGGGTCACGGAATGACATTGGAACATGTTGGTCTTTTTTTAACTGCCGTGTAAGGATGGACGAAGTAGTCTCCAGTGTTGCAATTTCCAGAAATCTGCACAAAAACATAAACGATTGGAAACTTCGGGCAGGTCAGTGAGCAGCATGTTTCCACATTCCATCCCTGGGATGGCGGGACTGTCATAATCCCTGGGATGGCGGGACTGTCATAATCCCTGGGATGGCGGGACTGTCATAATCCCTGGGATGGCGGGACTGTCATAATCCCTGTGATGGCGGGACTGTCATAATCCCTGGTATGGCGGGACTCCCATAATCATATGATGAAAAATTGAAAAAACTAGGCTTGTATTCCAGAACCAGTGACCACAGTCTTAGAATAAAGGGGAGGCCATTTAAAACTCAAGTGAGAAGAAACTTTTTTCACCCAGAGTTGTGAATTTGTGGAATTCTCTGCCACAGAATGCAGCGGAGGCCAATTCACTGGATGAATTCAAAAGAGAGTTAGATAGAGCTCTTGGGGCTAGCGGAATCAAGGGATATGGGGAGAAAGTAGGCATGGGTTACTGATTGTGGATGATCAGCCATGATCACAATGAATCATGGTGCTGGTTCGAAGGACCGAATGGCCTACTCCTGCACCTATTTTCTATGTTTCCATGTTTCTATCATCTCTTTCGTTTGTGAAAAGGCGTCAGTAAGGGTGCGGTAAAGTTCACTTAGGAACCTTGCCTGCTTGTACTGGGAACAGCCTGGATATTGCTCCTACTTCTTTCTTCATGCGATTGCTTGATGAAGGGCTGGGATTGCAGCTTCTTAACGCGAGTGATTACAGAACATTGCAGATAATGATAATACACAGGCATGTTCCATTGTCAAAGATCTACATTTAATAGGTACACATTTCCAACCATCCCGAGTGCCTAAACCACATTTCTAAATTCTGGATTGACGTCTTTTTAAAAACTGCTGAATGTATTTTTTTCGGACAGTCCTGGTGTTTCATGTTCAAGTGTTGGAAATGGATGATATCTATTAATCTCAATATAGCTCTTTACGGACAGAATGTGCATTTGCATCGATGTGGTTACCATAAAGTTCAGGAATGCCCTCGACCACGTACCACTGTTGCAGTTCAAAATGCTGGATGCCGTGCGATCAGGACTGTGAAAATGAAGGATATTTGATATTGACATATCTATGAAAGCACATGCACTCTTTCAGGAACGCCATCCAGAACATCCAATAAGCTTCTCAGTATTTGCAAAGCTGCGCCCGTCAAATGTTCTTTTGCTTAAGGACACACCCGATGATCAATGCAAATGTTTGCAGCATGAGAATGTTATGCTCCAATTGGCAGGGCTTGGCATCATCTACAACAATGATTTGTGGGAAAGCCTGTTGTGCAATTCTGAGAATATGCATGACAAATGTTGGAGAGGTGAATGTGGTGAGTGTTGGGTAATGTGCATGAAAGAGGGATTCAATTAATCAGATAAAGCAAAGGATGTGAGTAGGATGACATGGGAAATACAAGAACATGGGAGGCTGAAAAAGATCATGAAAGTTGGCTGCTGTGGTGAACTACTAGAGTTGGTGTTATTGAGGATGCCAGAATTTCAAGAACATGTTGTAAAACGAATCAAAGCCATGTAATTTGAGGAAAAAAAGAAAGAAAACAGTCATTCAAATGAACTTTTCCATGTCTTACTCCTGTATCAGCATGAAGTGCAGAGTGCTTTGTGGTAACGTGATTCAGTCAGTTTGTTCACCGCTGTCATCATCCAGAATGGTAAGTGTGAGTCTCATTTGATTGTGTCAAACACAAATGACAAAGGAAAGGGTTCTGTGTACACATTCATGCGATATCTTGCTACCAAAGCTTCAGCTGATGGTTCCATCATATTTTTTACAGATGGGCCATCTTCTGAATTCAAGAACAAGTTCATGGCAAAACGTCACTTGATTGTGGCAAAAGAACACCTCGCAACATATGAATGGTAATACTTTGCAACTTGTCATGGGAAGGGGGTAGTTGATGGCATAGGTGGGTGCTGCCACGTCACTTGTTTGGTATAATGTCATGAGCAAGAAAGCTGATGCCCCAGTTGTCCAGAGCTCAAAGGACTTTGCAAATCTGGCCACCACACTGATGCCCAATGTCATGGTTATACATATTTCAGAAGATGAGATTAAAACGTACCATTCAAAAAAGACAACCATGGGAAAGTGTAATTCCTGTGCCAGGCAGGTATCATGTTATCCAGGTGTCTCCATTCGGCATTTTGAAGTTCTGGCATGCAAGTGGTGGAGCTGACCCCGACTTATCTAACCAGTACTGTGCCCCCAAACAGAGTATTGACTGGGTAGTTGGGGGATTGGTTGGTGGTTAGGTATGACCAAAATCTTTTCCAACTACCCTTAAAACTTCTCCAGTGAAATGAAACTGAAGTAAAACTAATGTACGTTTGGGTGTTTCTGGAAGTGGCCCCCATCTAAAGAACCAGCTAGACACAAAATGCTGGAGTAACTCAGCAGGTCAGGCAGAAGGTGTCTACCTTCGATTTAAACCAGCATCTGCAGTTTTTTCCCTACCAATCATGAAGAACCAGACATCTTGTTTTACACACAAGATCAAATTATGAAGAAGATATCAGGGCCTCAGGTGGCAGGATCCAGACGGCAGTTCAAATTTGATGGAATTTAAGAAATATCCATGCAAACTAATGCATTAATACCTTAGTGGTATACATGTAATATAAAGTTACAGTCTTGCATTTTGCTTAAAGAATAGTGGAGTTCATGTCCTTGAGATTTGTACATGAAACTTTGCTGTCAAAGTAAAGTTTTGTGTTTCACCAAGAAAGTGGTTTGAGAAATATTTTTTGCAGAAGTTTAATGCATGTACTTGTATTTATGTTATTGTTCATCTCATACAATATGTAAACACTGGATTTGGAGACATTATTAATTATTATAAAAGCAGTTAACCTGCTTAATTAACCTGCCCACTCTACATGTATTTCACAAATGCATCATTAACAATGTTTGTTTAAAAATACATGTGTACATATGTTTGCATATAAAACGAGCAACAACATACTTTATGTATGCTGAGGTACTTATAAGAGAAAATGGTGAATGTATAAAGACCGCATGGGACTAAAACAAGTTAAATACATTTTCATGAACTCAATGCTGAGTGTTTTAAGCAGCTTATCCAAAGCAAACATTGTAAACTTCATGTCAAACTCGGTATGAAAGTCATACATTTTCTTTCTTGTTATGAATAAACTTTGAGACCATAACAACACCTTTATTCTTTTGTCTTTATTTCCAGGTTCAGAGACTCACTTTTTGCAATATCAGTTTAAATCATGAACAGCAATAACCGAAGATAGTTATGCCTGGTATCCACTACCCACATGCTGCTATATCTGTACATATTTCCTCCATGCGTGTCATGTCACACACATGACCACCTAAAATGCCACACACGTGACCAGACATAATCACATAAAGTTATACATTAAAAAATTCTTGTAAGAGATTAATCTTATTCATTGCTATTTTCCTACCTACAGAACTATAATGCATGTCTGCTAAAGAGATGAACATTCTAGCTTTTTAAAATGCACAGAGTTTGAAAGATGAAACTGAGTTATGAAAAAAATGCTTCCGTGTGAGGGCACACACGTGACCAGTCATATTTGACCTCTGACCCTAAACAAACATTGTCAGCATAACATATAAAAATTTCACTTGATAAACTTTGACATATATGTCATATATGTGTATTTGTACACTACTGGAGCGATTTTGAGGAACAAGATTATTATTCAGGTTTTTACACCAATACACCATTCTTAACAAAAATCTATCCATCATGTGAAACCTTATAAATAACAGATATAAATTAGATAACTTCAAGACCGAAAGTCAAACATTTTTTTCATGACCGACAAATTTTCGTTTCACCAACATTTTGGACACAAAAAATGTAACATAAAAACTCTGCCACATTTAGTCATGAATATTTAATTCATAAATTAATTTCATATGGCCCCTCATACATATACGTTTTGATAATCATCAATACCAGGAGAAAAATACAGTAAGATGTCTGGTATTCCGCCGAGCAAAGATCCCGTAACGGTCGTTGTGCTTGGTGTCCATTGTCACAACGACTGTTATCAGGGTCGGTACCTCCGTAAGTTAAACCACGGAGGCTCCAAACCTCTACTGCTTTTCACAAAGCCCAACAAGGTATCCTATGGTAGTAGTGATTTTGGGGCTAGTTAATTATTTTTTCTTATATTCAAATTTAATATATCAAAAACATTGTGGTGTCAAAAACACAACGACCATTTATGATATATTTTCTGATTAAAAAAAAATTGGGGGCATAAATTGGTCATCAAAACTAAGAAACTGAGCCAATCTTCAATTTGGCAACACACTGTCTCTTGTTTACCTTTCGTACGGACCAATTCGCTAACTTCATTCCTTCGTGTCGACTTCCAGAAGCTCCACCGTGACGGAGACATTCTACTTGCTAAAAAAATATCCCAAATCAAACCTTCAGACGAACTATCGGCCAACGATATAGCTCAAATGCATAAGGTAGTGTACCGTTTTTTCTATCTTTGGATATGGATATATTTCGCTGTGAAATGTTCGATTTTCCTCTCGAACTGTGATATTGAGATGAATGACCACATTTATGTTCGTGTCGACCGCAACATCTGTTACGTAGAAAAGCATTTCTTTACTTCGTCCGATATATTGTAGAACA
Source organism: Rhinoraja longicauda (assembly GCF_053455715.1). Lineage (NCBI taxonomy): Eukaryota > Metazoa > Chordata > Chondrichthyes > Rajiformes > Arhynchobatidae > Rhinoraja > Rhinoraja longicauda. The sequence goes on along the minus strand of NC_135971.1, from coordinate 36,742,070 downwards.
TTTAACTTTTTTGTTACGGTTAATATCATCAAGGAGGTATCAGTGAATAAGTCCGCAATTATTTAGTTTTGTGTTAGATCACATTGGTGAAAATGTTTGGTTTTCTCTAATAATGTCACGTTCGTTTTCTGGAACACAAAACCTTTGACGTATGTTTGTGTGTATGATCGTGACAATCGATTTTCATTTTATTAATTGCTTATCTATGTTATAATTTTCTGGACAGAAAGTGAGCAAGTTTCTTTATAAATTATTCTTGGGATGCTGTAGTTTTAAGCTCACTGTGTGTTTTATTTTTCAATAAATTTGATGTGTAAAACATTCGTTGCTTGGACCCGATGATATTTGTGTCCTCAGAATGACCGTTGCGTGTTCCAGTCGGGCATAAGAATAGACCCCCTCTTGACTAAAGGACGCATTTTCTATATTTCATATAGTCTTAATTTCTTTTAAGGTTTTTTATTATATGTATGTATCAAATACTACTTGGTAATTTATTTATGTGATCACCGGACTTATCGCAAATATCACATGAAAAGCTACAGGTGGGACTCTCTGTAGTCATAGAAACATAGAAAATAGGTGCAGGAGGCCATTCAGCCCTTTGAGCCCACACCGCCATTCATTGTGATCATGGCTGATCATTCACAATCAGTAACCCGTGCCTGCCTTCTCCCCATATCCCATGATTCCACTAGTCCCTAGAGCTCTATCTAACTCTCTCTTAAATCCATCCAGTGATTTGGTCTCCACTGCCCTCTGTGGCAGAGAATTCCACAAATTCACAACTCTCTGGGTGAAAAAGTTCCTTCTCACATCAGTTTTAAATGGCCTCCCCTTTATTCTAAGCCTTTATTCTCAGATTGTGTCCCCTGGTTCTGGATTCCCCCAACATTGGGAACATTTTTCCTGCATCTAGCTTGTCCAGTCCTTTTATAATTTTATACGTCTCTATAAGATCCCCTCTCATCCTTCTAAACTCCAGTGAATACAAGCCTAGTCTTTTCAATCTTTCCTCATATGTCAGTCCCGCCATCCCAGGGATCAATCTTGTGAACCTACGCTGCACTGCCTCAATTACAAGGATGTCCTTCATCAAATTAGGAGACCAAAACTGTACACAATACACCAGATGTGGTCTTACCAGGGCCCTATACAACTGCAGAAGAACCTCTTTACTCCTATACTGAAATCCACTCGTTATGAAGGCCAACGTGCCATTAGCTTTCTTCACTGCCTGCTGTACCTGCCCGCCAAATTTCAGTGACTGGTGTACAAGGACACCCAGGTCTCGCTGCACTTCCTCCTGACCTAACCTGACACCACTGAGATAATAATCTGCCTCCTTGTTTTTGCCGCCAAAGTGGATAACCTCACAGTCCCATGTACTTATTTTTGTGTTAGAAATCTTAAATCAACGAGCACATAGAGCCTTGGCACAGAAACCAATCCCCAGCTCACCTCCAAGATCCATAATTGTCCCCTTTCTCCAGTTTAAAGTTAAAGAGATGGTTCTCAAACAGGCATGGCAAAGGAAGATCCAACTTGGAGAATGAATGCTGTTTTTTGACCATGACTATACTACCGCTGTAGTACAACGTAAAGCATATAAACATGTTAAAAGCATCCTAAAAGAGGAAGGAATCTAAGCCATTCAGACACCGTTCACCAAGATACGTATTCACTGGGACAGCGGACCCCAAACCACAACAACACAAGGGATGCCGTGCGTGAGCTACAACGGAGAGGCTATAAAGTGCAAGAGCCATGGGGAGACAGGGACATGCCGCCACTGCTTGAACTACTCCGCCAAACGGCGCCGTGGTAGCTCGTCGGGAGACATGGATAATCAGAGACAGACGGGCACGGGAGTGCCTCCAAGAATTCCAACGAAAGACTCATGCTTGAACTGAGATATGATCATGAAGGTACGCATAGACATGGATAATACAGTGGTCTCCACCACAATATGTTAGATACTGAGTTCTTATGGAATCCTAGGTTTACAAATAAGTGCATAGAAATGCATATTCATAGACAAATCCGTTTATAAGCCTGGTTCTAAGAATATCACCAAGCATCACAGACCTCATGTGAGTGTAGTTAATGTTGATTTAATACAACTTTCTGTACTAGATAAATCCGACTGTTAGGGAGATTAGCGAAATATTAGAGCTAGAATGAGTGGGGGGACCCATAGAAGGTTATTCCCCTTATCCAGGAGAGGGCCCCTTCTTAGTGTTAGGCTTCCCCCCTCAATTTACAAAGGGATTTGGGATCTATGGTGGAGAGAGAATACCCTTTTCTGGGAGTCCATCTATGTTTTGATGTTCTGTTTTGTTTTGCCACGCAAAACACCTTTGTTTGTTGATATGTTCTGGTTTGCTGTTCAGAATGATTCTGGTGTTGAGTCAAGGGGATACAGAGAAATCAATCATACTACGTGTAATGATGCAATGTCAAAGACTTAAGCTGATGTCTTTAAATGTTAATGGTTTTGGGTAATCCAATTAAGAGGGCCAAAGTCATGACTAAATTGAAAAAAGAGAAGTTGCATATTACTTTTTTTACAAGAAACCCATTTATCGCGACAAGAGCACGAGAAGCTGAAAAGATTTGGATATAAAAACACATATTGTAGCTCACATACTCGCAGTCATAAAAGAGGAATGGCAATCTTGATATCAAACTCAGTTAAATTAGAAATGTTTAAAGAAATAAAAGACAAGGGAGGTATATCACAGTAAAGGGCAAAGTTGATAATAATATCCTGACACTGGTGAATATCTAAGCTCCCCCCGATAGAGATAAACATTTTTTCAAATCCCTATTTCATATTATTGCAACGGAAGCAGAAGAAATTTGTATATGTGGGGGGGATCTGAATGTTGTATTGAATCATAGTCTTGATACCACAAGCAAAAAGAAGAATAACCAGTTAACAAAACTACTAAACACTACCTGTGAAGAAATTGGTTTTCTTGAAGTCTGGAGGAATTTTCACCGTCTAAAAAGAGACCATACACATTACTCAATACCACACTCAGTTTACTCCAGAATAGACCATTTATTAATGCAGAAAGAAGACTGCTATAAGGTAACAGATTGCAGAATTGGCGTGGCAGATGTATCAGACCATAATGCCATATACCTAACAATTCAAATGGACAGTGGAAGGAAAAATACAGAGTGGCGATTAAATGTTGGACTACTGAATGATAAAACAACTGTTAATGACATTAAATTGGAAATCAAAAGATATCTAGAGGAGAATGACAATGGGGAGGTGGACCCATCCATACTATGGGACTCATTGAAGGCTGTAATACGAGGTAGGTTAATAGCTAGGGCATCACATATTAAAAAGGCCAGAATGAAAACATATAATAAGTTGATATTAGATCTGAAGGATTTAGAACAGAAGTACAAAAATAATAAGGACCAGAGAACTTATAAACAAATAGAAGATTTGAGGGGACAAATGGATTGGGTCAAGAGGTGGAGAAAAAAGCAAGATTTGTAAAACAGGCACATTATGAGCTAGGCCCTAAATCCACTAAATTACTTGCCTGGAGACTACGCAAACAACAGGCTGGCAACACCATACACAAAATTAAGGACCCCTGTACATAGAAATTGAAGAGTGATCCAAAAGAAATAGAACATATGGTCCAGGAATACTATAAAGAATTATATACACAAACCTCTACAGTAGATGGGGAATCAATGAGGACTTTTTTTAAGTACAATAGATCTACCCTGTATTGGAGAGGCACAAAATAAAACAATCACAGCAGAAATATCACTGGAGTAGATAGAGAAGACAATTGGTAGGATGAAAACAAACAAGGCCCCAGGCAGCGACGGTTTCCCTAGAGAATGGTATAAAATATTTCGGAATGAGCTGAACCCACTTCTTCTGAGAACCTTTAATCGGATCATTAAAGAAGGCAAGACACCCCCGTCATGGAAAGAGGCAATTATAACATTAATCCCCAAAGAGAACAAAGACAAGGAAAATTGTACCAACCACAGACCAATATCAATTCTAAATGTGGACTATAAAATATATTCTTCAATTATCTCCAAACGATTTGAAAAGTTCATGCCAGATTTAATTGATAAGACCAGGCTGGTTTAATAATAGGCAGACAATAGGCAGTACGGTATTCGAAGAACCCTACATATAATACACAAGATTCAAAAGGAAAGTACGCTCGCTGTCCTGATAAGCCTAGATGCGGAAAAGGCTTTCGATAGGGTTAATTGGGAATTCTTATATCAAACACTAGAAAGATTTGGCTTTACCGAAGATTCAATTGAAGTTATTAAAGCAATTTACCAGCAACCAACTGCAAGAGTAAAGCAGGGCCGTCTTAACGCATGGGCCTGATGGGCACTTGCCCGGGGCCCCACGAGCATAGGGGCCCCATGCTGATCTGTGTATGTTAAGTGACTTGCAATAAATAAATACTACTTTAAAAATGTAGGTTCAATAAGTGCTTTTTTCGCAACATTTTCGGTCTGTTTCGCAACAATTAGCTCCCTAAGTGCTTCTCACAGCGATCTGTAAGTGCTTTTCGCAACAATGTAGCACCCTGTCCATCGCTAAGTGCTTTTCGGTAAGTGCTTTTCGCCGGCACGACAGGGGGGGGGGGGGCTGGTAGGGAAAGGGGGGGGGTGGGGGAGAGTAACGGTAGGGGCTCCAGTACACTGCTTTGCCCGGGGGCCCATAATGCTGTAAAAACGGCCCTGGAGTAAAGGTGAATGGGTCCTTAACTGAGGGATTTGTGTTGGGAAGAGGAACGAGACAGGGATGTTGTCTCAGCCCTACCCTGTTTGCTATATATATTGAACCATTGGCTCAAGCGAGCCGTCAAGATAGGGAACTGAGGGGAGTAACTATAAGAGACAGAGAACATAAAATTGGCCTTTTTGTTCAGGGGTGACCGCGCTTTTGCGGTTGCAGCTCCTAGACTGTGGAAC